>NC_073399.1:32376752-32399252 GCF_028641065.1 Leucoraja erinaceus | reverse complement strand
CCAGAATTTCGGAGCCATGCGCGATGTCGGGACCAGCCCCGCACAACACCGCGCTTCTAAGTGGAACCAGCCCCGAGCGGCCATACGGCGCCCGTACGCCTCAAGCGACCACGAGGTTGCGTAATTTGCGAGCCAAGGTGGCGTAAGTGGGACAGGCTCTTAACTCAATGGATCAGGCAGCATCGGTGCAAGGGAATAGACAGACAGTGTTTTGGGTTGGGACCCTTCTTCATACCAATTGGAGTTGGGGAGGGAAAGCTGGAAAAGTGACAAACCTGGATACAGGTGAGGGGACAGGTCAAGTTGGAACATTAGTGGATTAAGTAACAAAAGCTTAAGGTGGAAAGGAGACAAAGTGTCAGGTAAGGAGAGAGGAGGGGTGAAACATATACCATGAATGAGTGATACGGGTGGAAGGGGATGGGAGAGAGGGTGGGGAAAAGGAAATGGGGGATTTTGTGATGGGTGATGAGTGTACAAAGCAGTGGAATGGAGCGGGGTGACTGAGGTTGTGGGAGATGGTGAAAGAAATGGAAGCACACCAGATGGGATGACAATGGCTAGAGAAGGGGAAAGAGTGGCAGGCAAGGAGAGGAGAAGTGAGGGAAAAAAAAAGACAGTTGGAATAATTTCTCAGATCAGGCAGCATCTCTGGAGGACATGGTGGCGGAGAGAATTGGAAGAGAGGAAGGGCAGGACTAAGCCTGTGAGTGATAGGTGGATACAGGGAACGGGGGGGAATGGTGATGGGCAGGTGGTTGGACAAAGGCCAGGTTGTGAAGGTGAAGGTGAAGGTGAGGTTTGAAGAGGTACGGATTGTGAAGCCAGAGGAAGGAATGTAGGTGGAAAGAGAGGGAAGCGCAAAGGGAGAAAAAGGCGAGTGTCCGCTTAGAGGCACGGGGGAAGGGGGGCGGGGGAAGAGGTAAAGAAGGATTTGGGTTGGTTACCCAAAATTAGAGGATTCAATGTTTACAGTTAGGTTGTCAGGAATGAAATGTGATCTTGTTGTAAGTGTTAAACATACAATGTAATTAGTTGTTAACAGTTGAACTGCAGCTAAAATGTTGTTGCATCAGTTTAAGTGATATTATTAACTTTGCCCAGAACATACTTTAAGTGGATCTGGCGGATGCATTTATATCCTTTATGATTCAGAATTCATATTGATTTTAATTTCCAACTGCGCTCACACACTGCCCCAATATGTCACAATAAATCACTAATTGTTTTATCTGATTTTACTAACAATCTACACAAACACATGTAACGTTGACAGTACTACCGTGCTTGATTGCATTGCTGACTGAAGACTAGGCCTCTATCTGAAAGTGTTACGGTAAAAAGTATTGTTAAAAATGATAAGAACTTTACCCCTCAGTAACACTGCAATTCTATTTACAAACTATTTTCTCCTTGCCAAAGTCAAAAGTGGTTGTTGCAATGGAAGATGATTTGGAACTTACAAATAATCAAACAGTATGGCCATAAACCTGACCGTTTAATTAATAATGTGTGCGTAATCAAGTTATTTGCAAAGCAAGAACAGTAAAGGGTAGTCATTCTGTGGAATTAATTGCCACAGAAGTCTGTGGAGGCCATCAATGGGTATTTTTAAGGCAGAGGTGGATAGATTCTTCATTAGTACAGGTATCAGGGGTTATGGGGAGAAGGCAGGAGAATGGGGTTGGGAGGGAGAGATAGGTCGGCCATGATAGAATGGTGGAGTGGACTTGGGGCTGAATGGCCTAATTCTGCTCCTTCACTTATGGAAAAAAAGTATCAGATATATTTAGTACTATAATGAACACAAAAAAAAAATGTTAATGTAAGTACAAAAAAGGCCTGAGTCTTTAGAGGACTTAAAGAGTCCATGCTTCAGTTGGGGTTAGTGTTGTGTACTGTTCTAGAGCTCATTCTCTCCACAGATGCTGCCTGACTCATTGAGTTCCTTCAGCGCTTTAGGTTTTGATCCCAAGAAATTAATTGAACGCAACAATCAAAAATAGCCTGTACTGAAAGCATTTTGTAAAACTTGTCCTTTCAGTTACCAAAGTTTGCTTTGCGGGTCAGTATCTCAGGCTCTCTCAGTCTAGGTGGGCCATTCCGTGACCGCTGGTCTCCTGTTGGAGGCGTGACCTCTGTTGGGCTGGCAAAACTAATAATCCAGAAAGGCTCTGGAAAATTGGTGGTGGACCTGTATTGGGTTTACTGACCCATTATGCTGCTGCAAATAAGAATTTCATTGTTCCCTTGTCAGTACTTATGACAGATAAACGCTCGTGACTCTTGATGTTTTGGATCTGGACCCTTCTTCAAACTCCACAGTCTGACCCACTGAGTTCCTCCGCCTCTCTGTACCGTGCTTGAGATTCCAGAATCTGCAGTTCCTTGTGTCTCGAGTTGTTCAGGATGATGCCCTTTTAAATATGATGAACCAGTGTCCATTGTAAAGTCACAAGCCAGCAATTTAGAAAAATGGCAATTAGGTTATTAGCTAAATTTGTACTTCCCACAGCAATCAATGACATTGAAACATTTTAAATGACCAGCTCACAGTGCATTACTTTAGCAATCATTAACATGAATTATTTGTTACAAGGATAGATTTCGAAGCTCTGTGTATGACTACCCAGTCAATCTCCTATACTATGGGATATTCCTGAAGGAATACATTTTGGACAACTCCTCCAATCTTTAGGATTTTTAATATTCATCTGAAATAAATATCGGAACCTCAGTTCAACTTTAATCTAAAGGATCCTGACCCGAAATGTCACCCATCCATGTCCTCCAGAGATGCTTCATGACCCACTGAGTTGCTCCAGCACTTTGTGTGTAAACCAATATCTGCAGTTCCATTTTTCTACACACTAGTCCTATGTTATTCCACTTTTTCATCCACACCTTACACCCAAGGGACAATTTACAGAGGCTGATTATGCTCCAAACCCACATATCTTTGGGATATGGGAGGAAACCTTGAATACCTGAAGGAAATGGTAATGTTTAACTTTGAATACATTTCAACTATGTGTCATGGTGTAGAGCTGCTGCCTGCCTCACACTGCCAGAGACCCGGGTTTGATCCTGACCTCGGATGCTGTCTGTGCGGAGTTTGCACGTTCTCCCTGTAACCACGTGCGTTTTGTCCGGGTGCTTCGGTTTCCTCCCACAACCGAAAGATGTGTGGGTTTGTAGGTTAATCGGCCTCTGTGAATTGTCATAGAGTTATAGAGTGATACAGTCTGGATACAGGCCCTTGGGCCTAAGTTACCCACACCTGCCAACATGTCCCACCTACGCTCGCCCCACCTGCCTGCATTTGGTCCATATCCCTCCAAACCTGTCCTATCCATGTGCCTGTCTAACTGTTTCTTAAACGTTGGGATAGACCCAGCCTCAATTACCTCCTCTGGCAGCTTGTTCCATACACCCACCACCCTTTGTATGAAACAGTAACCCCTCAGGTTCCTATTCAATCTTTTCCACTTCACCTTAAACCTATGTCCTCTGGTCCTCGATTCACCAACCCTGGGCAAGAGACTCTGTGCACCTACCCGATCTATTCCTCTCATGATTTTATACTAGTGTCCAAGATAATGATAGTATATGGGGTGATCCGGTTGGCCAAAGGGCCAATTTCCACACTGCATTTCTGAAGTAAAGACTAAAGTAAAGTCTGAAGTCTTTAGACTAAAGTCAAAAGTCTACCGAGCCACAGAGGTGAGAGTGTTAGACCATGAGCTAACTTAGTTAATAGGTCAATGTGAATTTGGTGGTCTTGACGTTTTGTGTTGATGTAAATGACACCAGCATTGTACATTGGGTAGGAAAGAACTGCAGATGCAGGTTTAAATCAAAGATAGACACAAAATGCTGGAATAACTCAATGGGGCAGGCAGCATCTATGGGGAGACGGAATGGGACGTTTCGGCTCAAGACCCTTCTTCAGACTGATGTCGGGGGAGTGAGCTGTACAGAGATAAAATGTAGTCAGAGACAGTAAGACTGGTCGGAGAACTGGGAGAGGGGAGGGGGTGGAGAGTGAGGGAAAGCAAGGGCTACTTGAAGTTAGAGAAGTCAATGTTGGGGTGTAAGCTACCCAAGCAAAATATGAGGTGCTGTTCCTCCAATTTGCGCTGGGCCTCACTCTGACAATGGAGGAGGCCCAGGACAGAAAGGTCAGTGTGCGAATGGGAGGGGGTTGTACATTGGGTTCGAGTCTCCATTACTGAGGATCGGGGGATAGAACGTGAGGGCATTGAACCGTGTCTAACTCAATAATGTTTCCTCATGGGTAACTTAAAGGACATGTTTATCTCCTGGTTAAATATACATTCATGTGGGTGTGAGAAGCAACTGGCTTGTTTTTGTTTGCTGACGTAGGTCCTATCTTTTTTAGTATATTAGAAGGATGCCCCAATTAATAAACTTAAATTTAAGGGCCAGACAATTTTCTCTTGGCTGTTGTTGGTCTGTGGTCTGCATTGGATGATTTTGAACAAACGTTCTTTAACGTTTTCAAGAAGGTGGTAATTTATTAACATTATTTTAAGAGCTACAACATGGAAACAGGCCCTTCAGCCCACCGTGTCCATGCTAACCCGTTCACACGAGTCTGAAGAAGGGTTCTGACCTGAAACATGACCTCTCCATGTTCTCTCGAGATGCTGGCTGACCCGCCGAGTTACTCCAGCACTTTGTGTCCTTTTGTGTAAACTGCCCACCTGCAGTTCTATATTATCCCACGTTCTTATCCACTCCCTACACACTAGAGTTTATATACAGAGGGCCAATTAACCGACAAAACCACACGTCTTTGGAACATGGGAGGAAACTGGTCCACCCGGATGAAACCCACACTGTCACTGGGAGAAGGTGCAAACTCCACATAGTCAGCACCCAAGGTCAGGATTGAACCTGGGTTTCAGGCGTTGTGAGGCATTGACTGATCCAGAGTTGGGGGAAGTTAGCAAAGACCCACATATTGCTTTTGTCATATTGACTGGTTCACTTGATGACATTTGGCCTGTTAATGTGATGAAATACTTAGTTCAGTACAGTCTAATGGGGACATCTGGTGAAACACATTCCCGGCCAGTGTTATCAACAGTCTCACAACTTCCTCCAATTCTGATCAAGTTTAGTTCTCTGAAATGTCGTTCTAAATGTAGATGCGTCTCTGCTCTTGTGTGAGTGAATCAACACTGAATCCATGTTCAGTTTCCAATGGACGTTGGCGATGGATTGGAATGTGGGAAGTTCTTTGTCACGTTCTATCTCTGCTTCCCAAAGATAGGACAATCATCAGCATATCAAGTATTGTAATTCAAGAGAAGTTGCCTTTGTCCTCATCAATAATTGTATAATTAGAATGTGGATTGGCCTCAACCACCAACATTTTGCTGCTGTTTTGGTCTCGTGAATTCTAAGCCTATAAAATGCTAAATCATGGAGATGAAACTGATCCCAATTCACTTCCCCTTTCCCCTCGCTCCTTTTCCCCCATTCCCTGACCACCTAAGTTACTCCAGTACTTTATTTTTTTTTCACTTTCTCTTAAAGATTGAATTCATTGCTTCAGGCTGATCTTGCGGCTGAGTTGATTTAGAAATACAGTATGGAAACTGGCCCTTTGGGCCACTGACTCCCAGTCGACCATCGTTCACCCATTCACACTCGTTCTATGTTGGCCCACATGCTCGGGGCAATTTACAGAGGCCAATTAACATACAGCCTGCATGACTTTGGGATGTGGGTGGAAATCAGAGTAGACCCAAGTAGTCACAGGGAGAACATGCAAACTCCACACAGACAGCATCCAAGGTCCAGATCGAACCCAGTTCCCTGGGGCGATGTTGCAGCAGCTCTACAAGCTACACCACTGTGTCACCTCGATACACTCTTGAATTTGAGGAAGCAAAGACTCAGTCTTGGTCCAGTTGTGCTCTATGTTAGATTGTGACATAGACAGTCCCCTCCAGGCTTGCACCAAGTAAGATGCTTGACTTTAGTACTTGCCTGAATATAGTCATTGAGTGGTGCAGCATTGAGTGCAACATGCAATTACAGTACTAACCATCAAATACCTATTTGCTTTAATAGTATACTGAACCCATTTACATTTGAACACTATCCCATGAACTCCCTGCAGGTTTTGCCACCTACCTACACATTAGGAGCAAATTAAAGTGTTCCCTATTAACCCATGTGTAACCCATAACAAAAGGCCTAGATAGAGTGGATGTGGAGAGGATGTTTCCATTAGTAGGAGAGTCTAAGATCAGAGGGCACAGCCTTACAATAAAAGGATGGAGCTTTAGAATGGAGGAATTTATTTTGCTAGAAGCTGGCGAATCTGTGGAATTCATTGCCACAGATACCTGTGTAGTCCAAGTCATTGGGTGTTTTTCAAGCGGAGATTGAGAGGTTTTTGATTAGTAAGGGTGTCAACGGTTATGGGGAGAAGGCAGGGGAATGGGATTGAGAGGGAAAGTTAGATCAGCCATGATCAAATGGTGGAGTAGACTCGATGGGCCGAATGGCCTAATTCTGCTCCCATGTCTTATTTGTCTTCATTATGTACATAGGATGGAGGAAGAAACCCGAGCACCCAGAGGAATCACATGCAGTGATGGGGGAAACAGAACGGGACACTGGAACTGTGTGACACAGGATTACTTCCTGTGCCACTTTGCTGTCTTATAGGATACAAAATATTGTCTATTACAGATATTTAGAATGGTCTTTTTAGTTTCTACATGATATTTTACTCAAAAATAAATAGTTGTACACTATAGATTGTGATTTTCTGTTGTATACAAGTGGCACAGTAATAGAATTGCTACCTTTCAGCGCCAGAGACCTGGGTTAAATCCTGAGTATGGGTGCTGTCTGTATGGGGTTTGTATGTTCTCCCCATGACCGTGTGGGTTTTCTCCAGGTACTCCTCATTCCAAAGGTGTGCGTGTTTCTAGGCTAAATGGCTTTGTTAAATTGTAAATCGTCCCCAGTGTGTAGGATAGTGTTAGTGTACGGAGTGGTCGCTGTTTGGCACGGTGGTCCGGAGAGCCTGTTTCTGCGCTGGATCTCTAAAGTCTAAAGATCAAAGAATATGGGACACTGGAACTGTGACGTACAGGATTAATTGCTGTGGCTCTTTGCTGTCTTACAAGATATGAAAAAGGATGTGGTATTGTACATTTTATCTATTAAAGTTTGTGAGAATGGTTTTTTAATTTTGTACATAATATTTTGCTCAAACATAAATAGTTGTACACTATAGTTGGGGTATTTTTGGTTGGATACAAATGCGAGTGAGTGAGGTTTTGTCTCTGACATTTTGCTGTTGTATTTTAGTTTAGTTCAGAGATACAGTGTGGAAACAGGCCCTTCGGCTCTCTGAGCCCCCCTACACTACCCTGCGTACACTAGGGACAATTTAACCAAGCCAATTAGCCTACAAACCCGTGCGTCTTTGTCTTGCTTCTGGATGCAATTATATAAACCAAAGGACCTCAATCAAGATAAGATATTGAGAGATTTTATGCTCCACTGGATTGTGTTATGTGGAACAATCTCCCAGCAAAAGTCTTCAAAGGGATCTTGTTGAAAGGTAAATTGAAGTTTCAATGTAATTGGAGAAGATTAAATGCTTTATCAGATCCTCTAGTTCTTCCTGAGAGAGGATGGGAAGCAGTAAATTTAGTTCTTTATCTCTTTGTAATACTTGGCAACATCAACTGTAGCCAACAGATTGTAACCCGGATTACGTTCTCGTGTCCTGCAGTGAGGATGATTATCATGTTCATAAAGAGATGGTTCGAAATGTAAATGAGTGGATAAGAAGGGCTTCATTTAAATTGTGTTTGTGTATGTGCCACCCTCACCGCTCTTATCCAAGTGACCTTGTTGGGAGCTTGGGATTAACAATGCAAGGAAGTCAGATAATTGATGAGCAAATAAATGATCAAGTGAACATCATTCATTTTGGACCCAAGCCTGAAGAGTTGAGGTTTAGTTCTTTTAGTTAGTTTAGTTTAAAGATACAGCGTGGAAACAGGCCTTTCTGCCCACCGAGTCTATGCCGACCGATGATCATCTGTACACTAGTTCTATTCCACTTGGGCCAATTTACAGTAGCCAATTATCCTACAAACCTGCAGTTGGAGTATTTTCTGTTGCAATGAAGCAGTTCGGGGGTAGATTTGCAGCCTTATAGCGGCAGAGACACAAGTTCTATTCTGACCACGGGTGCTGTTCGTGGAGAAACCGGAGCACCCAGAGAAAACCAACAATGTCACGGGGAGAGCATACAAATTGCTTACAGGCAGTACCTGTAGTCAGGAATGAACCTTGGTGTCTTGCGCTGCAAGGTAATAACTCTACCACTGTGCCATCCTAACTAATTGAGGAATTTCAGTACATTCGATTGGATTGGAGGAACAGGGTAGTTCTCTTGGGGTTATAGGAGACTTGGAGAAGATTTGTTGGAGGTGTACAAGATCGTGACTGGTTTTGTTAGAGGGGAGTTATATCCTGGTGCAAATGGGTAGCAGGGCGAAGGAACAGGGGTTTAAAGTGAAGAGAAGAATATTTTGAGGTTTTGCACCAGAGACTTGGGTTTGATCCTGACTATGGGTGATGTCTGCGCGCAGGTTGTACATTCTCCCTGTGACCGCTTGGGCTTTCTCTGGGTGCTCCGGTTTCCTCCCACACTCCAAAGACATGCAGGTTTGTAATTAAATTGCCGCCTGTAAAAATATCCCAAGGGAGTAGGTTTGTGTTTGTGTATGGGGTGATTGTTGGTCAGTGAGCGCCTGGTGGGCCGAAGAGTCTGTTTCCATGTTGAATCTGTAATGTCTAAAGGGCCTGTCCCACGGGCATGCGACTCCATGCGGCAAGCGCTACCTAACGTGGTCGCATGAGCCGTACGGCCTCGCGGGGCTAGTGCCACTTTGATCGCCGGAGCTGTAGGGAGTTGTGTTTAGCTGGTCCCGACATCGCGCGGGGCTCCGAAAAACTGACCATGTTCAAAAATTCCGCGCGGCAACGGCCTGCCGGCCCGCAGCCGCATTGAGGCCGAACGTCACGCGCGAACTTCCCGCGGACTTCGCTCGCACTTCATGGCACTCACTCAACCTCCGCCCGGCCCCCCGCTTCTGGTTAGGTCGCGCTTGCCGCATGGAGTCACATGCTCGTGGGACAGGCCCTAAAGGTTCTGATTTGGAGCCATTGTCTGTGGGGGTGAGAAGAACTGGTGTGCCTTTGGATGCTGTTTAATCCACTGAGTCTATGCCATCTAGTTCAATCTTTCAGTTCAAATTAGAGTATGCATCTGAGTGACACTGGCAGGCCAGTCAAAGGGCGCAAAGAGTAGGGAAGTGAACCTGAATAGATAGATCTACAGGGATCTGGAGTCAGTGGATGAAATGGCTTACACAGAAACAGTTCACTGTTTTTAAAAGAACATCTATTCAATAAAGATTGACACAAAATGCTGGAGTAACTCAGCAGGACAGGCAGCATCTCTGGAGAGAAGGATGGGTGACATTTCGGGTCAAGACCCTCCATCAGACCCGAAACGTCACCCATTCCTTCTCTCCAGTGGTGCTGCCTGTCCCGCTGAGTTACTCCATTGTGTGTCTATCTTCGATTTAAACCAGCATCTGCAGTTCCTTCCTACACGTCTATTTCAACAAACAGATGCTATATCGGGGTGGGTCTAAGTTGACTTTAAATTTAATAGATCTTGATTGAATGCTTTCTTCAAAGATCTACGTCAAATTAGCCCTCATGATGTTAGTTTCAGTTCATTATAACTTAGAACAGTGGGAGGCAACTTTTCATTCAACGTTGCCTGTGATTTGTTTGATCCAAAACAATTTTTTGTAAACAATTTTCTCATTTTGTACAAACTGCACTTTCTCATTTTGTGCTGAAATAACTGAGGTGAATTTAACTTGCATGTACCTTTTTTCTGACTTCTGCACATTTTTTTTTGTGCTTTTATTTAAAAATTCTGCATGTAAATAAATCTATTAGGTTTGGTATTAATGCATTGGCTTGGCAGAATAATAAATATAATTTTCAGGAATGTATGCTTCCCTTGATTTGCCAGTGGTCGTGCTAAAGTTTAGGAATTGCTACAATTCATTGGAGTCTTGGACTGTCTAAGGGAACTCTTTCTCAATGACTGCCTGTCCCAAGAAGCTTAGAAGAAAGGTTGTACCACATCTGGTGCATCTTGATGTAAGGTATTGTGGCTTTGTACTTCTTTACTGTTTTAGTTTGCAATTTTGTGAGTGTGGATAGTGATTTAGTTTCTGCTCCATTTACCACTTCTCTCAGATGACTTGGGTCCTACAATGTGGGTTGTGTTAGGTTCTTCAGAAAGGAAGTTCCAGGAACAAATGTACAACATGTACTAATGTATTAATGTACAAAATCGTGAGAGGAATAGATCGGGCAGATGCATAGAGTCTCTTGCCCAGAGTAGGGGAATCGAGGACCAGAGGACATAGGTTTAAGGTGAAGGGGAAAACATTTAATAGGAATCCGCGGGGTAACTTTTTCACACAAAGAGTGGTGGGAGTGTGGACCAAGCTCCCAGAGGAGGTAGTTGAGGCTGGGACTATCTCAGAAACAGTTAGACAGGTACATGGATAGGACAGGTTTGGAGGGATATGGACCAAGCGCAGGCAAGTGGGACTAGTGTAGCTGGGACATTGTTGGCTGGTTTTGCCGAAGGGCCTGTTTCCACACTGTATCACTCTATGACTCTATGACTAGTTTAAGGTTGCATCTGGTGCGATAATGGCAGAGGTTTATCAAATACATTGTTATTTTATGAAGAGGGAATTATATTTAAAAAATAATAACAGGTCAGATTACCTTTCACATTGTTTTTTGATTTTTTTGTCTTTGGAGCGATTTCTGTCTTTAATTTGTGTATTGGTGATGTCCTTATTATATATTTTACTCCGAATATATGTTTTTTCTCTTCTGTTAATTTCTGTAAGGTGGCCTTGAGATTTTGAAAGGCGCCCAAAAATAAAATTTATTATTATTATTATTAGATTAGAGTTGTTTAGCTTCTAATTGCTGTTTACCAGGTGGCACAGTGTTGCAGATGTAGGGTTTTGGCCTCGCGGCGCCAGGGACCCGGTTTGATCCTGACCGCGGGTGCTGTCTGTACGGAGTTTGTGCGTTCTCCCTGTGACAGCGTGGGATTACTCCTGCTGCTCCAGTTTCCTCCCACATTCCAAAGATGTGTGGATTTGTAGGTTAATTGGTTTGTGTAAATGGACCCTAGTGTGTAGGATTGTGCTGGTGTACGGGGCGATCTCTGGGTTGGCCAAAGGGCTTGTTTCCACACTGTATTTCTAAAGATATAGGTGGTTATTGTCAAGAAATGCTTTCAATACTTAGTTTAATTTATAGATCCAGCATGGAAACAGGCCATTTGGTCTACTGTGCCCGTTGATCATTGACCACCCGTTCACAGTAGTTCTATGTTATCCCACATTCCCATCCACTCCGAACATATAAGAAGCAATTCTACAGAGGCCAATTAACCTACAAACCTACATGTCTTAGGGATGTCGCAGGAAATCCATGCGGTCAGAAACCCATGCAGTCACATGGAGAATGTGCAAACTCCACACAGACAGCACCTGAGATCAAATCGAATCCAGTCTCGGCGCTCAAAGGCAGTAGCTCTATCAGCTGCCTATGTTCTCTAGGAGAGCTTTTGTTTAATACATCCTGCTAAATCCGACAACTAATTTATATGAACATAGAAGTTGGACTTTTTCCTACTGATAATGTGGACTGTTATCATACAATGTAAATGTCATAAATAGGTAACTGGAAGACAAACATAGACAGCTAATGCACTGGTCATTCCTTCTCCCTGCTCCGATGCAGTACAAGGTACAGAAGCTTGAAAGCTTGCACCACCAGACTGGGGAACAGCTTATCAGGGTTCTGAATGGTCCTTCCATAAGCTAGAGCACTAAATGATTTACTCTACCCTACTGCGGACATCGGACTTTATCTTTGGAACCAATGCACCACAATGCTGAGAACAATCTTGTTCTAGGTGGCACGGGGCTCAGCGGCAGAGTTGCTGCCTAACAGCGCCAGAGAGCTGGGTTCAATCCCAACCATGGTTGCTTCTGTACAGAGTTTGTGAGTTCTCCCCGTAACCAAGTGGGTTTTCCCCGGGTGCTCCGGTTTCATCCCACACTCCAAAGACGTAGGTTTGTAGATTAATTGGCTTAGGTAAAGATTAAATTTTGTCCCTAATGTGTAGGATAGTGTAGTATACAGGGATCACTGATCGTCACAGACTCGGTGGCCGAAGGGCCTGTTTCTACGCTGTATCTCTCAGCCAAAATCTAAACAATATTCTGCAATATCTTCCCTTTTGCTCTATCTATCATACTTAAGTTTGAACTAACTGTAGCCATGTATGGTCTATGATCTGTCTCGATAGCGTGTAAAACAAAGCATTTCACTGTACCTGTGACAATGATAATAAATCTAAATGTAAAATCCCATTTTCCCAAATGCCGGGAACATTTAGCCTCAGGCTAAAACATCACAAAAACAAAATCTTTGGTCGGAAGTGCTTCTATCCTGCTCCTGATTATCTCTGCAGCACGTAACATCTTCCTGAAGATGTGGTGAATGCACCAATGTTAATGGAGCCCTCAGTTCCCAAGCCAACATTAAAACAATTTGATTATTGCCAGATGGGCTTTTAACCTGCGGCAACAAATTGCATTTGTTTCCCTTCTCTGCCGGAGGACCTGTGATCTTGTACAGTTTAGTTTAGTTTACGGATGCAGCACGGAAACAGGCCCTTCAGCCCACTGAGTTAGCACCGACCAGAGGTCACCCTGTACGCTGCACATAAAGGACTACTGAGAATTTTTAACCAAAGCCAAATTAACGTACAAACCTGTTCGGCTTTGGAGTGTGGGAGGAAACCAAAGCACCCGGAGAAAACCCACGTGGTCACGGAGAGAGCGTACGTACAAACACCCAGGGCCGGCCTTCGGAGGAGCGGGGCCCAACTGGGAACAATTTTGGTGAGACCCAGGTTCCCAACCAAAGTCTGTAGATTCATAGAAATATAATTAAAGTCTATCATAGAGTTTATATCTCTACGGTGGAATGGAAAGTAATCAAAATGTGCGCTTAAAAATTGCCTGCGAGTTAACGGACCAAACGGATCTAAGCGACATATTAATATAAAATTGCATACATGTAAGCCTACAAGTAACAAACAAAATGTGTACACCTCTGAAAAGTACATAGTTACAATACTACTTGTTTTAGTGACTGTGAAATGAAAAAAAAAGTAATTTAATAGATCCTGAAAGGTGAAAAATCAGTGCAGACATTAAATTTTGGGCTTCAGCCCCATCCTACCCTTTGATCTTCTAACCCATCCTAACTGTGTGTGTGTGTGTGTGTGTGTGTGTGTGTGTGTGTGTGTGTGTGTGTGTGTGTGTGTGTGTGTGTGTGTGTGTGTTAGTTCTCTGTGCGTTACGTGTGTGTGTGGGAAGGAAGGAGAGAAGGGAGGGAGAGAAGGGAGGAAGGACAGAAGGGAGGGAGGGAAGGAGAGAAAGAAGGATGGAGCGAATGAGAGAAGGGATAAGAGAGAGGAAGGAGGGAGGGAAGGAGAGAAGGAAGTGAGGGAAGAAGGGAAGGAGAGAAAGGAGAGAGATGGGTCGGCGACGGGAGCGGATGCCGGGGTCCGGGCGGACACGTGTGAGCTGAGGCCGAGGTTTGTAAATGTTGTTCCAACCCCAAGCCCAGCTCTCCGTGTATTGTTCACCGCGTCTCCCCGGGGAGAGAGAGGGCTGGAGCTGGGGATGTGTGCGTGAAGCACGGCGACTGGAGGGGCGGGAGCACTGCCATGAGCGAACGACCCACCTCCCTCCCCGTCGCCCCCTTTCTTCATCCTCCACCCCTCTACTCTCTCTCCACCCTCCACCCCTCTCTCCCCCCTCCACCCGGGGTAGATCTACCCGAGCCAAGAGTAAATTATTCTTGCGCGGGGCCCCCTTACTCGCGGGGCCCAATTGGGAGCAATCGGTCCATTCGGCTTAAAGCCAGCCCTGCAAACACCGTACAGCCAGCACCCGTAGTCAGGATTGAGCCTTAGTTAACGGTCAACGCCCTCCTGAGATATTGTGCAGTATTAGAAATTTGAGGAAAGCAAAAATAAAAGTTTAATTTTGCTGTGCAGTACTTCTGAGAAACATACGAAAAGCTAGCTTATTAGCTCCAAGAACTGTGAGTTTTGGGTATTGTCCAGGCAACAACTGCATACTACTGTGTATGCAAATGGCTGTTTATTTGATGATATTGAGTGTTGTACTAAACTTTGGCTGAACTCGGGGCCTTCGTTAGGCTGCTGAGTAACTTTGACTCCTCGGGAGATGAGAAATTGCATCTGTGACTCAATAGCTTATCTGCATAGATTAACTGTGTTTGTCTTTTGAAAAGACCTTGAAGATTCCACTTCAGGGCAGGCTCTGTCACGTTGCGCAGCCTTTCTACATCTTGCAGTCCAATTTCCACTGGAGGCCGCATTGCAGTTAATGCCTGTGCAGTGTGCCATCTTTTCAACTTGAGCGTTTAAAAAAATATTTTCCTCAATGTGCACTGTTTGAAATTTCTGTAACTGGGCAATTTTCTCCAGCCCAACATTCCTGCCTGCACACTTCACTCAACCTCTTCTTGATTACGGCTGGTTTCCTTTTCTCGCTTTAGAGGCCAATCGTGAAATTCGTAAAATACGTCTCCCAAAAACCCTTCCCTGAACGGGCTTCCATCTCTTCTGTCTTCAAAACGCTCCTCCCTATTATTGCATTGTAACCCATTTTGAATGAGATAGTCCCACAGCACATGAACTCTGGTAATAGCTTGCATTCTTGTCATTGTTGTGTAATCGCACCCTGGTTCTGATGGAACTTTATTACTGAGCTGCATGCTTTTATGAAACTGTTTTTAAGCTATTTAATGCATTATACGGTGATATATAAAAGGTGTCACCTTCCACAGGTTTTCTGTTTGGACTTTCAAGTTGCATGTGTATCATTTTAAATGATTTCCAGACACATAGAATTAAATTATTGATCTCTCGTTTGGGAATGGAAGGAGAGATAGGGGTGTGAAACAGGAAGGAGTGCGGGGAGGAGGTGAAGGGGGAGAGAAAGGGAGGAAGGTAAAAGAGAGAGGAAAGAGGAGCAATAGTGGAGTGTGGAGAGAATACTATATTAAACGTAGAAGTTAGGAGGTCATGTTACAGTTGTACAAGACATCGGTGAGGCCACAGATGGAGTATTGTGTTCTGTTTAGGTCACTTTGTTGTAGGAAAGATGTTAAGTTGGAAAGGGTGTAGAGAAAATGTATGAAGATGTAGTCAGGACTTGAGGGCCTGAGCGAGAGGGAGAGGTTGAGCAGGCTAGGACTTTATTCCATGGAACACAGGAAGATGAGAGGTGATCTTATAGATGTGTATAAGATCATGAGTGGAATGGATGGTGTAAATGCACAGAGTCTTTTACCTTAGGAGGGGAATCAAGAATCAGAGGGGGGGGGGGGGAAAAATAAGGTGAGGGGGGAAAGAGTTAATAGAAACTTGAGAGGCAACTTTTTTACACAAATAGTGTGGTAGGCATGTGGAATGAGCTGCCAGAGGAGGTAGTTGAGGCAGGTGCTATCACAACATTTAAAAACATTTGGACTGGTACATGGATAGGATAGAGCTGTATGGGTATGGTGGTCAGCATGGGTAAGTTGGGCCGAAGGGCCTCTTTCCATGCTGTGTGACTATGATTAAGAAATATCTAGACAGGCACTTGAATCACCAAGGTATAGAAGCTGTTGGTCCAAGTGGTGGGACAGGGAGTTAGTGCGGGTGGGTGACTAATGGTCGGCCTGGATGGGAGCGACTAACGGGCCTCTTTCTGTGGTGCTTTAGTCTCTAATTCTCATTAATATTTTGATAGGAATGAGGTTCTTTAGTGGAGAGTGTATGAGAAGTCATATAAATTGGAGAGTATGAGAAAATCAGGGCTAAAGAATATCTGAACTTCAGATTAATGTGCAAGATTAGTTCAGTTCAGCGATTCAGGCCCTTCAGCCCTTCTTCTTTTCCTCTCCCTATCCCTCCCTGTTTTTCTCCCTCTCTCCATCCCTCTCCCTTTCCCCCTCCTTCCCTACCCAAAAGAGAGATTAAGAATTTAATTCATGGTTTAATCACTTGAAATAATGCACATGCAATATGAAAGCCCAAAAAGAAAACCTGTAGAAGGTGACACCTTGTACTGTGTAATGCAATAAATAACATAAACAGTTAATCAAAGTATGCAACACAGCAATAAAGTCCCATCAGAACCACTGTGTTATTACCCAACAATGACAAGAATGCAAACTGTTACCAGGTTTCACTTGATTAGAACTCAAGGGTTGCTATGAGGCTATCTAATTCAAAATGGGGTACTGTGCAATAATCTGCATCATAAATATACACCAACCATCGATAACCTGTTCACACCAGTTCTATGCTATCACACTTTTGCACCCACTCCCTAAACACTAGAGGCAATTTACAGAAGCCAATTAACCTACAAACCTGCACGTCTTTGGAATGTGGGAGGAAACTGGAGCACCTGGAGGGAACCCACACAGTCACAGGGAGAATGTGTAAACTCCACAGACAGCACCCAAGGTCAGGATCGAACCTGAGTCTCCAGCACTGAGGCAGTTGTTCCACCCGCAGTACCACTGCGCCACACTAGTGTCACCACTTTTGTATGAGTTGGATCAATAATCCATAGTGATTTATTTAATTTGCACATATATGTAGGAAATATTTGCGAATTTAGTGATTGCAATGCAACTGGAGATTTAATATCGGAGTCACGTGTGTGACTATGTGAAGAGCCCGCCAGCCCGCATGCGTGTAAATACGTCGACTCGTGGCACGGGAATCGGAGCAGTTCGAAATTGCTCCGGCAGGTAAGCTAATTTTGTTTTCAGGAATGGGCCGCTGCGGTTCAGCGGGCCCGGAGTAGCTGACGGGCGCAGCCTGTGCTGCTGCCGCCATTGGCGCTCCGAATGGGAGCAGGCGGCCGGGCTTGGTAAGGCCGCCAGTGGGAGGCTCCGGATGGGAGCAGGCGGGCGGAGTTGATGAAGTCGCCGGTGAGGCTCCAGATGGGAGCAGGCGGCCGGCATCAGTAAAACTGTCGGGCGCAGCCCATACAGCTGCTGCATTGAGGCTCCGAATGAGAGCAGGCGGCCTGAATTAGGAAAAGTAACGAGCGTGACCCGTGCAGCTGCCGCCAGTTAGACTCCGGATGGGAGCAAGCGGCTGACCGCGGAGAAGTTGACGGGGCGTACCGTTCAGACACCTCCGTGGAGGCTCCACAAGGGAGCAGGCAGCGGTACACAGAGAAGCTGAAGGGTGCGACCCGTACAGCTTCCTCCGTTGAAGCTCCAGAAAGGAGCAGTCGGGAGTCACTAGCTGGCCCCGCATTAACAGCCTGTTGGTCCAGGCTTACAAGTGCTGGCAGGCGTGACCTGTCCCGTGAGCCCCGCTGAGGCTCTGAATGACCAGCTGGCCAAACGAGCAGCCTGTCGATCCAGGCTGGGAGAAACTGGCAGAACCATCCTAGTGGGTAGGGCTTCAGTATTCTCGCGGACATACCACCTCTACATATAACTAACAGCAGGAATCGTTACTCTGAGGCTGGTTGGAACACCAGGCCTACTCAATTCAGATCTGGCCAGAGGCCTTTTTAGGTCCAGGGTCATCGCGCTCACCTTGGTGAAGAGAATGTGTTGCGCACACTGGCAACATAGATAGGTCGTTCCAGGCAGGGCACTGCGGCAGCAACTCCTGGTTCAGGGTTGCATTATGATATTTTCCAATCTGAGGGTGATTCTGCCTGTGAGGAGTTGACAGGGAACTCGTATTCACACCAAGTGGATGCTACACTTCAATTCTAGTCGCATAAGGATCTGGTGGATGTTCTGATTCTATCAGACACTGGAGGTTTGTAGTTTAATGCCATCAGTTGAGGTAAAATCAAACTCGAAAGGCTTTAACCCCAGAAAGTTTTTGAGAATTCTCAGGGGAAGAAAAATGTAGCATACCAAATCAAGTTAAGATTTGGCTAGTCTGATCATGTGTTTGGTTAACCAGTTTAAGATGAATAATTGTCTTTCAGCAATTTAGCTGATTCAGAGGCTTTAGGGCCTCAATCGATCTTGAAGAAGCATACTTTTCCATATCTATTCACGAGAGGCACAGATATATCTGGTGTTTTTGATGACAAAGCCAGTGGTGGAAAGTTTAGGCTCCACCTTGGGGTTGTCTTCAGGTCTAGGCTAATTACAAAGATTTTAAAGCTATGCTACCCTACTCAGATCAAAAGGGCATTGTGTCATGGAGTTTATAGACGACATGCTTTTGTAGCTGATAAGAGTCAGGGGTTTTATCAGTAGATGCCTCTTACAATATTAAAGATGAGGTGACATAAATTTTAATAGTGCTAATTTGGCCTACTCATTCAGGGTGTTAATTGTAAAATGTGGCTGAAAGAAGCTCCTATTTGCTCGAAGTCACGAGTGATGGGTAGTTCAGCCTATTTCTCGTGCAGCTAGCTCTGCACGGTTGTATGGGAAGTTTGTGAAGAAGACACATGTGAGCTACTTTTTAAACGGAAGTAGCAGAGGTTTGTGTTTCTTTCAGTTTGGGCTTAGAGAAGCGATTATGTTTTAGCACAATTGACACTGCATTATGCTGCTTTGTCATTCTCTCTAATACCATGTGGGACAATAAATGATTGGTTATTCATCCGCTGTTGACTAACGTTATGCAAGGTGGCTTTTATATGAACACTCTAAAGCCTAGACTCATAGTAGTGTGGAATGTGTATCAGTAAATTATTATGCACATATTCATCTACTGTATTCCTAATGGGAGCAGTATCTTTTAAGTTGACTATGCTCTTAGCAACTGATTTCAGCACAAAGAACACAGTCTTTACTCAATCTCCGGCTCGGTCTCTGCGTCATAACTGACATGAGGATATAGTGCACTTTCAGAAGTTATAAAATTTGGTTGAATATGCCTGGATGATTGCAGATACAATTCTGAACTGTGTTACATGAGTTATTGTCTAACTCAAAGCCAATTGGGACTGTGGGCCGATTAAGGGCAATGGCCATGTATGCAAGTTAGCATCATGTTGTTAATAACCCATATCTTTTCTACCATTTATGGTTTATCTGTTTAAGTGTTTCACACACAGATTGGTTTACTGCATGAAACCACAGAGCTTTGAAGGCTTCACGTAGTCACTCACGTGACTTCGATATAAAATAGAAGGATTAAATGAAAACTTATTGTTTGAAGTTTTATCCTTATTTTATGAGAAGTTGAAGTGAGGGACTATGTGCCCTCCACTCCCAACACTGAATCTCATAAAGATCATACGGTAAGCCAACGGTTATAAATCTTTCTATAGTTTAAGTTTGTGCAAATGGTTTGTGGTTTCATACAATTGCTCTGAAGATTGATGCGCAAGCGGGCTGGCGGGCTCTTCACGTAGTCCCTCACTTCAACTTCTCATAAAATAAAGATCAAACTTCAAACAGTAAGTTTTCGTTTAATCTTTCTATTAATGCCTCCTGCTGACATGGATCATTTTTATTTTAAGATCAGCACTTTGAATCAACTTTAACCCTTTTTTTTACTCACACCTCAGGCCTTAGTAATTCCATGCTTCACTGACACTGAGATGTCTCTATAAGATCTTAAGACATAAGAGCTGGGAAGAAACTGTCCCTGGATCTGGAGGTATGTGTTTTCACACTTCTGTACTGCATACCTGATGGGAAGAGGGGAGAAGAAGGAGTGATCGTACGGTGAGACTGATCCTTGTGCTGGCGCCTTGCTGAGGCAGCGTGAAGTTTGCTGAGTCATCACTTTGAATGATTAGACTGAGTCTTTATTCCATTCTATCCATGTTACCTTGATAATTTTGGAATGGGATTTTTATTTTGTTTTCATTTACATATTAGGTAAAATTACAGTTCTTTGAAGTTTAAATTGAGGAAATTAGAACTGGGATTAAATAATGATGACGTCTACAAAGATTTGGCAAGAGGGACCTTGGCTTTAGTGTGGTCTTATTGTATTTAAGTAAAACGCCTTGTGTTTTCTTAATGTTGCTTTTTGAAGTAACAAGTTCAGTTTTCATTTTATTAGATGCTTGAGAATTTCTTAAGAGCAAGTGTAGTTTAACTTTCCTCCGAGGCTACACGGTGACACTTTCAGCTGCAGAGACCCGGGTTCGTCCCTGATTACGGATGCTGTCTGTACGTAGTTTGTACGTTCTCCCCGTGACTGCGGGATTTTCTCCCAGATCTTCGGTTTCCTCCCACGTACAGGTTTGTAGGCTTGTTAAAAATTGTCCCAAGTGTGTGTAGGATAGTGTTGGTGTGCAGGAATGGCTGGTCAGTGCACTCTTCAAAGTAGGCATACCTTGAGATTTTGCTGTGGAGCAGACAAAATGTGTAGGAAGGAACTGCAGATGCTGGCTTACACCGAAGATGGACACACAAGGCTGGAGTAACGCAGTGGGTCAGGCAGCATCTCTGGAGAAAATTAATAGGTGACGTTTTGGCTCGAGACCCTTCTTCAGACTGAGAGTCAGTAAAATATTGCTTGGCTATCTTCCAATGATTTTGCTAATCTCATTGGGCATTTTCTGTTTGCAGAATCTGTTTTCATTTTTACATTTTACAGACTGAAAGATGCTGGTATGCACGATTAATAAACATACCTGTCACGTGGTCAAAAAACAGATGATAACAAATTGATAGATTGAATTGAAAGATTCAGCACTGAAACAGGCCCTTCAGCCCACCATGTCCCTGCCGACCATCAATCACCTGTTCACCCAAGTTCTATGTTATCCCGTTTTTGCATTCAGTACATTAAGGACACTTTGCTATCATACTTTTTAAATATTTAAATATTCTGATCTACAAATGAATGACATTTGACTTTTTAGAGGTGCTGTACACAGTGCTGAGCATTCCATTACAAACAAAGCACTGCATTTAAATTATTTTTGTGTTCAGTAATTGTAATCTCACTGCCCAAAAATGACCAAGTGGGGTGGCTCAGCGGTAACGTTTCTGCCTTCCAACGCCAGAGATCCGGGTTCGATCCTGACCACTGGTGCTGTCTGTACGAAGTTTGTAAGTTCTCCCCGTGACCGCGTGGGTTTTCTCCGGGTGCTCTGGTTTCCTCCCACACTACAAAGACGTGCAGGTGTGCTGGATAATTGGCTTCTGTAAAGTGTAAATTGCCCTTAACGCGTAGGATAGTGTATGGGGTGATCGCTGGTAGGCGTGGATTCGGTGGGCTGAAGGCCCTGTTTCCACGATGAATCTCTAAACTCTAATGTGTACATGTTGATATGGTTCTCAGACTGAACCATTTTGCTGTTTTACTCTGAATCCAGGGCCTCAGTGAGCAAGGTAGCCAAGCAGTAACCTCATCTGTTTGTTTTATTCCCCATAGAGAGGTTTGCTCTGTCTACTGCTGGATTTGATTTAGACGTGACTTGTGTTGTGCAGACCCAGTTATTGAAGCTCCTCTGGGCAACTGAAGTGAATGCTGAATGAAGCTGAGGACCTGAACAATAAAGAAATAAATAGCTGTTCTACAAATAATTCAATATAGTTATTCCACACCAATGGAGAGTTGCCTCAGCCTTACGTTCACAAATCAAAGGCACATTCATTTAAAGAGCATGTATAGGAAGGACAGGCACAAAAATCTGGAGTAACTCAGCGGGTCAGGCAACATCTCTGGAGAAAAGGAATAGGTGACGTTTCGGGTCGAGACCTTTCTTCAGTCTGAGAGTCAGGGGAGAAGAAAATGAGAGATATTGAAGATACATAGAACAATTTAATGAAAGAAATGCAACGATGATCAAGGAAAGTTGGAGACCACAATGGTCCATTGTTGGCGGTGGTGTAGGTGATTACACGTTTTACAGACAGTGAAACTCAACTAGACGACAGTGAAACTAGTACGATGACCTGGGTGGGGGAGGGACGGAGAGAGAGGCATTGCGGTATGAATGGCTAGGCTACAGGAGGGATGGGGGGGGAGATATTGCAGGAGTTACTTGAAATTAGAGAGATTAACGTTCTTACTGTTGGGTTGTAAGCTGCCCAAGTGAAATGTGGGATGTTGTTCCTTCGATTTGCGTGTAGGCTCACTCTGACAGTGAAGGAGGCCCAGGACAGAAATGTCAGTATGGGAAGAGGAGATAAAATGTTTGGCAACTAAATAATCGTCAAGTCTGCACTTAGTCACTGATTTACCGAGCATTATTGATTGCACTGCACTGACTTAATTCTCCAAGTTAATAGCATTGCTACAGTTGCTTT